>NC_051238.1:3249121-3254121 GCF_015220715.1 Pygocentrus nattereri | reverse complement strand
CACCAGATGGTTGTTAGGATGTTGCTAGGTGGGTGCTATGGTATCCCAGGTGGCTGCAAAGGTGTTGCTAGGTGGTTGCAAGGGTGTTACTAGGCAGTAGCTATGGTCTCCCAGATGGTTGTGAAGTTGTTGCGCTGTGATTGCTATGATATCCCAGGTCATTGCTAGAGTATCGTTAGGAAGTTGCTATGGTATTCCTTATGATTGCTATGGTGTTGCTTGGTGTAGTTGCCAGGGTATTGCTAGACAACTGCTATGATATCCCAGATGACTGCTAGAGTGTTGCTAGATGGTTGCAAAGGCATCCAAGGTGATTGCTAGGGTGTTGCTTAGCAGTTTCAATGGTATTCCCCATGGTTGCTAGGGTGTTGCTAGGGGGTTGCTATGGAGGGGGTTTCGTGTTGATGCACTGGTCAAATGTAGTTCAGGGATGTGCCTTGCAAGGTAAGCAAAAAGAAGGACACTCAAAACACTTTTGGAGGGTGTCGTGACCAAGAGGTAATTTCTCCTTGCCCAAAGCCCCGACTTATGAGGTTTAAATACTAAGACTATTCTGTACTGTGATTTTGTTCTATTATTGTCTAATCACTTATGTATTCAAGCAAAAATAAAAGAAAGTATAATTAAACACTTCAGCCGCTGACTTCTTGTGGAAGGGAGGAAAAGGCCCCCTCCATTTATTGAGCTTCAGGTGGCAAGACGGTTCCCAGACAACCACACATGCAAAGATCATCACAAAGCATCCTTCTTTATATCCTATTTCGGGGTGAGCTCATCACCCCGCCCGTCCCTTACTATATGACTTTGAATCACTTTTGGTTCCCGTTATTTCTTAGTTTGACACTTTCCTTGGAAACCTTTATCTCCAACCACGGGATCTATTCTTTTTAAACTTTCCCAGCTTGGCGGTACCAGGCCAAGGTCATCATTTTGACCCATTTTTTGCCGGTTCTCATCAGCTTACTTCGCTCTTTGAGGGTCAGCTTGCCTTCGTCTTTTGCCATGTAAGCAATTTTGCTGGCCACTCCAAGCTCCAGGTGCATTCCTGTGTCCAAAACTCCCTTACACAAACAATCAAGACCTGTTCCTGGGTAAGAGGATTCATCTACGTCATTTACACAAACAACCCAAGGCCTGTCCTTCACTTATATGACTAGAACTTATTTTAGTAATTTTAAAGTAGTCATTTTTGAACCCCACAAGGGAAGAAACACTGAACGAAATGTTTAGTGCTTCATTGCTCAAGTGAGATGAAACCATAGCCATTTCCCTAAATCCTCTGTAGTGCCTTTCATAAAAAACATACATGTGAGAGAGAAAGAGAAACATACCAACGCTCCCCGAAATCAGCAGCTTCCCCAGAAACAGCAGGAAGTCAGTGACCTTGTCCAGCACGGCCACCCTGCAAAACAAAGAAACACGCATACACACCGTAGTACTGGGGCGGAACAATTACTCAACATGACTCCTACTGTAGTGAACAGTTACTCGAGCACAAGTACAAGCATCAACAAATGAAATGAAGCAAGAATAAATAAGTTGACTACTGAAAACTACTAATCTACTAGTAATCAAATTCATTTTTTATATCCACACACATTTCATAATTCGATCTTATTATAGACACTTACAGAAATGGCTTTCAAGGGTTCTTTAGTAAAGACAATGGTTTAGAACCATGAGTTCTACATAGACCCTTTTAGAAAATGGTTCTAGCACCAAAAACGTACCATTTTCAATAAGGTTCTACACAGAACCAAATACAAAACACTCTACATCAACCTCTAAAAACATTTAACAATTTTTTAAAGCATGCAAATGAACACAGAACTTGGTGGTTCTAATTAAGACCACTGTCTTTAGTAAAGAAACCTTGAAGTGCCATCTTTTTTAAGTGGTTGAGGTGGTTTATAATAAAATACTCTTGGGTATCTGAAAGGCTGAGCAGAGTTTGTTAGTGTTTAAGTCTGTTTTTTGGTTTGGCCTCTGATATGAAAAGATTGACTTGATTAAGAGTTAAAATAACAGGTAGATTAATCAATTAATAATGCCATTTAAATTACTTGTTTATAAAGGAATGCTTCTGCTCTGGGGTTGCTTAGGTTTTAGAGCTTTTAAGTCAGTTTGAACTAATGTTTAGGATTTTTGTCAAGCCTGATTTTACTTGAAAATCAAGTCAAATGCCCTTATCATATAATTAGTTTAAATATTTACTGTCGAGCTTAATAAAAGCTGCCATTTTATTCTAAAACAAAACGTTGCTTGAATGACTTGTTTTCTATCACCCGCTCACAGTTTGACTCCTGCCAGAAAATAAAAGCCTATAAAGGAATGCTTCTGCTCTGGGGTTGCTTAGGTTTTAGAGCTTTTAAGTCAGTTTGAACTAATGTTTAGGATTTTTATCAAGCCTGATTTTACTTGAAAATCAAGTCACATGTCTTTATCATTTAATTAGTTTAAACATTTCCTGTCGAGCTGACAGCCTTTTTAACCACGGCAGTGTTGTCTGCAGGTTTCAAGGTTTAAGATTTTTTATCGTCATTGACGAAAAAAAAAAAAAAAGATTCAACTGGGAATTAAACAAAAATACAGGCTAATATAAAATATAAAAATATAAGATATTAAAAGAAAGACTCATTTAAAACTACAAAAAAGTAAAAATAGAAAATTAAACTATTGCAGCGCTGTATGGTTTTTCTAGTGTTCTCTATGGGAAAAGCCTTCTTCACACTCTCTGTTGATAACTCGTATATAATACTCTTACCTCACCACGTTTCTCATCAGCAGGAAGAAAGCGTCTCTCGCTGAGGCACAGAAATTCTTCCCATAAATCGCAATCTGAGGAGAATCAGCACGACACACCAATCAGTGGAGGAATACAGATCCGGCTGTGCCTCCATTCAGTTCAGTCGCCACTTGAATATCAGAATAATAGTGCTAAAGCTATTGATCCCAGGAGATCCAACTTCTCCTCGTAGCCAAAATGCAATCAATCAGCTGAGGCATGTGTATGAAGCCTGCTTCTTTATTTTTAGCACTGGAGTTAATAAGCAACATAAAAAAAAACAGAAGCTTACAACTCACCAATGAGCATCATGCTAACTGCATTTACTCAAACTGTGTGTAGTTGTTCAGGATCTTTAACAGACTTGATTATGTGGTTTCTGACACTGTATGACACTCTGGTATCTAAACACAAGCACTAAAGTCAATTATTAGGGCTAAAACAGTAGAAGCTGGGCTGAGATGGCTAATATGTTATATCACAATACTTCAAAGCGTTTTCATGATACACAATATGCATAAGAATTTTTTTTTCTGAGATTTAAAAACTTGTAACAGACAAAATAGGACCTGTAAAGCCACGTATAAAACACAACAACAACAGAAATAATAATACTAATAATAACTACAATGATTTTTATTCAGTGTTTTACAAACACACTGCTGTGAATCCGATTAAACAGGCCTAATTTTGCTCACATGTAGTTAGCTCAGAAAAGTGCCTTGTGACATCATTTATCACGATAACGATAAAATATGATCATATTGCCCACCCCTAGTAAAAGCCATTCTGTATTCTGCATTTTTCCTTACTTGTCTGAATATGTATAATTGTGAGTTCAGACTGTGCCTTCAACATGGCGGTGGTAGTATGAGGGAAGACTGACTGAGGGAGGGGGAGAACTCTGAGAACCTGAGCTGGAGTTCTGAGCAGCTTCTGCCTATGGCTAGACCCCCTCATAGCTGTAGTAGTACTGATGTAGGACTGAGGAACAGGGAGGAGATAGGGCGGCGGGGCGGTGGGGATTGCAAACTCATCGCCACGGGAACGGAAGGTGAGGATGTGAATTTATAGGGTGTTAGATTGTAAGAGGGAGGGGTTTCAGTCATGCCCCCCACCCCCACCCCCACATATGTCATATGTGTTGATTTATATATCAAAACAGTCTGAATTTACTTCTATCTGACCATTCTCCAACCTCACTTTATCCCTTAGTGCCTTCAAGACTGACATGCGTAACTGAGCTCCGTTATGATTGGCTGCCCTGTGTGCATTAGCGCTTTCTCATGTCTAACGCACCCTGTTCATCTCACATGGGGCTGGCGTGGAGCTAATGACCTGAATTCTGAAGAGAAAACACTAAATACCTGCACATAAAAGCAGCCAGTCTGAATGAAACTCACCATAATGTATGCGTTCCTGTTCATGAACTTGATGAAACGCTCCAGGCACCAGAAGCAGCATTTCATACAGCACAGCAGGAAGCGCACAAACGCGTTATGAGCACCTGGGACGGCGCAGGAGAAGAGCAGATCAGGAAAAACAGTCATTATCCTCAGCACAGTCCCTCCAGACAGACCTCAAACATCTGGAGAATCACACTACAAAGGCTCTGCTCTCCTCTCGCCGCTCTCACACTCACACCAGCGTCCGCCCCGAGACCGGCGAACTCGCAGCGCTGCTGCAGAGAACCAGGACTATGATAATCTGGGACGGCAAGTAGTGAATATTTTCACTCACAGCATTTTATCGAGTATTTTCTAAGATATTTTTTATAACACTGTTGCATTTTTTTAAACCTTATTGAAACAGTAAAAAGTGATGAAACTACTGTTGCATTAAAATGCTGATTATATTCAGTCTGGCAACCCTGATCTGGCAACCTGAAAACAGCGGTCCGCAGACAGCATTTTTGGTAAAAAGTGATGGATTTAGTGATTCTTGAGCAAAAGACAGGAACAGCGCCCCCTGTTTGCGCATTTTTTAATAGTTCAAAAAATTTATTACAATGAAAAAATGTTAATAAAAACATCCATAATAATATACTAAATCTTTGTTTTGCATACATTGCTTTTATTTATTTTGCTTTGGAACAAAATTTTACCCAAACACTACAAAGTAATAAAAATACATCACTGCTATGTTAAAAATAAAATGCTGATCTCCCACCCAATCTGGCAACCCCGACGTGGCAACTTGAAAACAGCGGTCCGCA
>NC_051238.1:3216621-3239121 GCF_015220715.1 Pygocentrus nattereri | reverse complement strand
TTACTTCATCTCAATTTTACTAAAAATCTGTGATAATAAATCTGCTTTTTTTACAAAAGATACACAGTCGTATATTATATATGTACAGTTGTATATATACATACAGTCGTATATTATATATGTACAGTTGTATATACACACAGTCGTATATAATATATGTACAGTTGTATATACACACAGTCGTATATTATATATGTAGTTGTATATACACACAGTCGTATATTATATATGTAGTTGTATATACACACAGTTGTATATTATATATGTACAGTTGTATATATACACAGTCGTATATTATATATGTAGTTGTATATACACACAGTCGTACATTATATACGTAGTTGTATATACACACAGTCGTATATTATATATGTACAGTTGTATATATACACAGTCGTATATTATATATGTACAGTTGTATATATACACAGTCGTATATTATATATGTAGTTGTATATACACACAGTCATATATTATATATGTAGTTGTATATACACACAGTTGTATATTATATATGTACAGTTGTATATATACACACAGTCGTATATTATATATGTAGTTGTATATACACACAGTCGTATATTATATATGTACAGTTGTATATACACACAGTCATATATTATATATGTAGTTGTATATACACACAGTCGTATATTATATATGTACAGTTGTATATACACACAGTCGCATATTATATATGTACAGTTGTATATATACACAGTCGTACATTATATACGTAGTTGTATATACACACACAGTCGTATATTATATATGTACAGTTGTATATATACACAGTCGTATATTATATACGTAGTTGTATATACACACAGTCGTATATTATATATGTACAGTTGTATATATACACAGTCGTATATTATATATGTAGTTGTATATATACATACAGTCGTATATTATATATGTACAGTTGTATATATACATACAGTCGTATATTATATATGTAGTTGTATATATACACAGTTGTATATTATATATGTACAGTTGTATATATACACAGTCGTATATTATATATGTAGTTGTATATATACACAGTCGTATATTATATATGTACAGTTGTATATATACACAGTCGTATATTATATATGTAGTTGTATATATACACAGTCGTATATTATATATGTACAGTTGTATATATACACAGTCGTATATTATATATGTAGTTGTATATACACACAGTCGTACATTATATACGTAGTTGTATATACACACAGTCGTATATTATATATGTACAGTTGTATATATACACAGTCGTATATTATATATGTACAGTTGTATATATACACAGTCGTATATTATATATGTAGTTGTATATACACACAGTCATATATTATATATGTAGTTGTATATACACACAGTTGTATATTATATATGTACAGTTGTATATATACACACAGTCGTATATTATATATGTAGTTGTATATACACACAGTCGTATATTATATATGTACAGTTGTATATACACACAGTCATATATTATATATGTAGTTGTATATACACACAGTCGTATATTATATATGTACAGTTGTATATACACACAGTCGCATATTATATATGTACAGTTGTATATATACAGTCGTACATTATATACGTAGTTGTATATACACACACAGTCGTATATTATATATGTACAGTTGTATATATACACAGTCGTATATTATATATGTAGTTGTATATACACACAGTCGTATATTATATATGTACAGTTGTATATATACACAGTCGTATATTATATATGTAGTTGTATATATACATACAGTCGTATATTATATATGTACAGTTGTATATATACATACAGTCGTATATTATATATGTAGTTGTATATATACACAGTTGTATATTATATATGTACAGTTGTATATATACACAGTCGTATATTATATATGTAGTTGTATATATACACAGTCGTATATTATATATGTAGTTGTATATATACATACAGTCGTATATTATATATGTACAGTTGTATATATACATACAGTTGTATATTATATATGTACAGTTGTATATATACACAGTCGTATATTATATATGTAGTTGTATATATTCAGTCATATATTATATATGTACAGTTGTATATATACATACAGTCGTATATTATATATGTACAGTTGTATATATACATACAGTCGTATATTATATATGTACAGTTGTATATATACACAGTCGTGTATTATATATGTACAGTTGTATATATACATACAGTCGTATATTATATATGTACAGTTGTATATATACACACAGTCGTATGCATTTATTCGTATGAAGTATTCATATAAGTGTATATTGAAGTATTCAGACCTTACATATTAACAAGGGTTATGTTCTGATCTATTTAAATCCAAGACATTAATAGTGACAGTAATAAGCTAAATAAGCAAACATATCACACAGCTATGATTAGTTAGCAGCTCTCTAGAAGCCTGAATTTTGTAATATAATGTTATGCAGCAACAATTTTCCCAAACCTCAGTTAATTTATGATTGCACACATAAGAAATGTCTTACATTAAAATCCAGTACCAGGAGCTCGCATAGTCTTCAAAGATCTTGGTGCCCACCTCCTTGGCGTCCAGCAGGCTGGCAATGCCACTGCAGGAGTGAAAACACAGTGATTAGACCTCAGCAAAGGTCACCTCAGCGGGTCACACTGACTAACACTACCAGCTCACAAAGCTCTACATACAGCTCTACATACAGTGGAGTAGACGGGGAGTCTAGAACAGTTCCGCTAGACCAAACAAACACCAACAAATTTAAACAATGGGTTATAGTGGGGCTGTCTGCGTGAGATTACTCTGAGTCTCTAGAATGTTGTCCCTCTTTCACACTGTTCTAGACTGCCCTCCCTCTGGATACTGTTCTAGAGTGTCCTGCCTATTTACTCTGTTTTACAATGTCCTCCCCAAAATGTCCTTTCCTATTCACATTTTTCTAGAGCGTTTCCCCAGGTCACACTGTTCACTCTCATCAAGAATGTTCTCCCTATTCACACTGTTCTAGAACATTCCCACAATCAAGAATGATCTCCCAGTTATACTTTTCTAGAATGCCATCCCCACCGAAAATGTTCTCCCCATTCACAGTGTTCTAGAATGTTTCTTCAACTCACACTGTTCTAGAATGCTCCCCCGCAGTCAGACTTTCTAGACTCTCTCATCAAGAATATCCTCCTCATTCACACAGCTGTAGAATGTTCTCCCCATTCAGTGTTCTAGAATGTTTCTTCCACTCACACTGTTCTAGAATGCTCCCCCCGAGTCAGACTTCCTAGAATGTTCTCTCCCATTAAGAATGCCCTCCTCAATTACACAGCTGCAGAATGCTCTCCCCCTTCACAACGTTTCCCCTATTCACACTGTTCTAATAAGATCTCCCCAGTTCAAACGATTCTAGAATACTCTCTCCTGCATTGTTCTTCCCATTTAGAATGCTCTGGAATGTCTGCCCATTCACACTGTTCTAGAAAGTTCTCCCATAGTCACGCTGCTCTAGAATGTTCTTCCCCATTCACACTGGTCTAGAACGTCTTCCCTCACTCACCATGGTTCATTAACACTCCAGTTCTGTGTCTGGAACACTGAACTGTCGACGTCTAACATGAGCATGTTGGTGTTTGGTTGGTGTGGAAGGACTTTAAAGTGATAGTCTTGGGTGACTGTCTATTAAAAAGGGGAATTTTTTTGCCAAACTACTTTAAACGTCACTCAAACACATCACTTAGCAGTAGCATTAGCATTACAGCAACCGGGAGGACGTTGAGCATGAGCGTTACTGGTGGAACAGAGGGAAGATCAGCGGTTTTTGAGATGTCTTGGTTTTTCATATTGATAATTTGTGCATAACAGAGCTACAAACGGGGCTGAAAGTATGAACAGACTGACGACGGAAGACAAAATGTGTTCAGAAACGCACGACTCTGGCGTTTACGAGACAGCTCTTAATAAGCTTCATCCATTAGTGTGTTTAAATGCATTTAATAATCTGATTTTGGCAGTTATGTGATTGTTGAAGGGGTGTGTAAACAGCACACTGATGTCTTAGACTTGACCGACTCTTATTACGAAATCACATGTAAAGTCTCACTCTGATTTCTTTCAGTTTTCTCAGCCTGCACATGCGTGAAAACGGAGCACTGTTGGGTTCTTTTAGTTGCAACTGATGAAAAAGCAGGTCTGCGCATGATTTATTCCAGCTTTAAGAATCTAATATAGGCCACTGCTGTTCAAAATGATATCACAAAGCCTTGCATCTCCATCTTTGTTGTTTTCCAGTTTTTGACATAATATGAAAATGTCTGTTGGGTCTTTACATTGTGTGTACATTTCATGATGAATGGACCAAAAGAAATGGCCCAAAATGACTTGGAATCTGGATCTGGTTCCATTGACTTCCATTAAAAGTCAAGTAGGTTTTTTGCTTCTCCTGTAAAGTTAACATTTTGGACATACGAGGTTTCCTTCCAACAGCAGTGATATCTTTATTATGGATAATACTCTTGGAATTTATTAGAAGTTTATTCTGGATATACTTTCACACTCTCCTTGTTTTGTAATCCCCTGTTTTAAGGGCAATTTTCCTGCAGTAATCAGCCTGTTAGCCCTGTATCTGAGGAAATATTCATATATATATCAATATACATACATACAATAGCTTAACTGAAACAGTTTATAGTTTGTGTGCATAAGTTTAGGCGTCACCTAAACTTATTCAAACATATTCAAACGTACGTGACAGTTTTTCAGGTTTCAAGATGCTGTTTTTAGCTATGCTAACATTTTCTAGCTAACAGTAAGTCACACAGCGTCAGAAGCCACGTAAGCAGGTCAGCATGGTGTGCACAGTGCTAACGGCGTGGGCTTATAGGCTTATAGCTTACTTGTTAGCTACATCAGCCTCACAGCCAAATAACGTTAAATAGCCGAGTCTACTACAGATTTTAACGGCTCGACATGATTTGAGGCAAGTGCGTGATGATAGAGGCAAGCAGTTAGCACCATGCTAATCGGTGAGACATAAGCTTACATTACTTGTTAGCTACCATTAGTCTTGTAGCTCCAGTGCTAAATAAGCAAGTCCATTTAACAGCTCGGCCCAGTTTGAGGCAGCTTGGCCCAGTTTGAGGCAGCTCGGCACAGTTTGAGGCAGCTCGGCACAGTTTGAGGCAGGCATGTGTTGTTATGTTCCATTAATTTCCATTACTGGTTAGCTACATTAGCCTCTAAGCTCCAGTGCAAACATAAAGAAGCAAACTTGAGGCACCAAACATGTCATGGCTGATTGACTACGCTCAGAATAAAAAGGGGAAACTGTGTCCTTTTCCTTTTTCACCAAAATACTCCTTCAATACTCCTGATAAAGCGGTGCGTTTATAAACTTTTTTGTCTTTCTGTATCTTTTAGGCGTGTAATATGGAAAATAATATGCTGTAACATGTGAGGGAGGTTAGTTCTGCAAAGCAGAGGAGGTCAGGAGCTAAAGGCAAGTAAATATACGGAGACCTTTTGGTTCCCTGCTGCATGGCTGTGACTCCGCTACAGGAGAGAAGCATTCAACCCATTAAAGCTCAGCTCACACAGTGAAGAGAACAATTCACATCAACCAGAGTTAACCAAAAACGTCAGTTTATATCACAATACCTACATGTAGAGTCGGTTATTCATTCAGCCTAATGAGAAACTGTAGAACAGACTCGGTTTATATCACAATACCTACATTTAGAGTCGGTTATTCATTCAGCCTAATGAGAAACTGTAGAACAGACTCGGTTTATATCACAATACCTACATTTAGAGTCAGTTATTCATTCAGTCTAATGAGAAACTAGAACGGACTCGGTTTATATCACAATACCTACATTTAGAGTCAGTTATTCATTCAGTCTAATGAGAAACTAGAACGGACTCGGTTTATATCACAATACCTACATTTAGAGTCGGTTATTCATTCAGTCTAATGAGAAACTAGAACGGACTCGGTTTATATCACAATACCTACATTTAGAGTCGGTTATTCATTCAGTCTAATGAGAAACTGTAGAACAGACTCGGTTTATATCACAATACCTACATTTAGAGCCGGTTATTCATTCAGTCTAATGAGAAACTGTAGAACGGACTCCGTTTATATCACAATACCTACATTTAGAGTCGGTTATTCATTCAGCCTAACGAGAAACTGTAGAACGGACTCGGTTTATATCACAATACCTACATTTAGAGTCGGTTATTCATTCAGCCTAATGAGAAACTGTAGAACGGACTCGGTTTATATCACAATACCTACATTTAGAGCCGGTTATTCATTCAGCCTAATGAGAAACTGTAGAACGGACTCGGTTTATATCACAATACCTACATTTAGTCGGTTATTCATTCAGCCTAATGAGAAACTGTAGAACAGACTCGGTTTATATCACAATACCTACATTTAGAGCCGGTTATTCATTCAGCCTAATGAGAAACTGTAGAACGGACTCGGTTTATATCACAATACCTACATTTAGAGCCGGTTATTCATTCAGCCTAATGAGAAACTGTAGAACAGACTCGGTTTATATCACAATACCTACATTTAGAGTCGGTTATTCATTCAGTCTAATGAGAAACGAGAACGGACTCGGTTTATATCACAATACCTACATTTAGAGTCGGTTATTCATTCAGCCTAATGAGAAACTGTAGAACAGACTCGGTTTATATCACAATACCTACATTTAGAGTCGGTTATTCATTCAGCCTAATGAGAAACTGTAGAACAGACTCGGTTTATATCACAATACCTACATTTAGAGCCGGTTATTCATTCAGTCTAATGAGAAACTGTAGAACAGACTCGGTTTATATCACAATACCTACATTTAGAGTCGGTTATTCATTCAGCCTAATGAGAAACTGTAGAACAGACTCGGTTTATATCACAATACCTACATTTAGAGTCGGTTATTCATTCAGCCTAATGAGAAACTGTAGAACAGACTCGGTTTATATCACAATACCTACATTTAGAGTCAGTTATTCATTCAGTCTAATGAGAAACTAGAACGGACTCGGTTTATATCACAATACCTACATTTAGAGTCGGTTATTCATTCAGTCTAATGAGAAACTGTAGAACAGACTCGGTTTATATCACAATACCTACATTTAGAGCCGGTTATTCATTCAGTCTAATGAGAAACTGTAGAACGGACTCCGTTTATATCACAATACCTACATTTAGAGTCGGTTATTCATTCAGCCTAATGAGAAACTGTAGAACGGACTCGGTTTATATCACAATACCTACATTTAGAGCCGTTTATTCATTCAGCCTAATGAGAAACTGTAGTACGGACTCGGTTTATATCACAATACCTACATTTAGAGTCGGTTATTCATTCAGCCTAATGAGAAACTGTAGAACAGACTCGGTTTATATCACAATACCTACATTTAGAGTCGGTTATTCATTCAGTCTAATGAGAAACGAGAACGGACTCGGTTTATATCACAATACCTACATTTAGAGTCGGTTATTCATTCAGTCTAATGAGAAACTGTAGAACAGACTCGGTTTATATCACAATACCTACATTTAGAGCCGGTTATTCATTCAGTCTAATGAGAAACTGTAGAACGGACTCCGTTTATATCACAATACCTACATTTAGAGTCGGTTATTCATTCAGCCTAATGAGAAACTGTAGAACGGACTCGGTTTATATCACAATACCTACATTTAGAGCCGTTTATTCATTCAGCCTAATGAGAAACTGTAGAACAGACTCGGTTTATATCACAATACCTACATTTAGAGTCGGTTATTCATTCAGCCTAATGAGAAACTGTAGTACGGACTCGGTTTATATCACAATACCTACATTTAGAGCCGTTTATTCATTCAGCCTAATGAGAAACTGTAGTACGGACTCGGTTTATATCACAATACCTACATTTAGAGTCGGTTATTCATTCAGTCTAATGAGAAACTGTAGAACAGACTCGGTTTATATCACAATACCTACATTTAGAGCCGGTTATTCATTCAGTCTAATGAGAAACTGTAGAACAGACTCGGTTTATATCACAATACCTACATTTAGAGTCGGTTATTCATTCAGCCTAAGTTTCTCATTAAGATGAATACTAGTTCTGTAAAGCTTGTTCAACCTAGCAACAGTAGCTCTGACAGAATACATGTAGGTGGAGCCTGGATAGATCAGTTTGGATACTGCTAGTTTTATCCAACACTGATAGTGAACAGTGATCGGCAAAAAACCATCGTACTGACAGACACAGCGGTTTGTCAGACTTGTGTTTTGTGCAAAGAGAGCAGCTCAATCGGCAGTGAACTCATGCAGGCATGCACAGCTTGAGCGGATGATCAAGCTGTAAAAGGCCAGACTCTGTTTGGCCTGCTTGGCCTTCGAGAGGCCGGTTATCATACCCAAATAAAGCTGACTGCTCTCCCCTGGAGGGAAAGATGACATGCTTAAGAATACAGACTGAACAAAACAAAGCCTGGACTAAATAACACAAATTTATTAATTTAAGATAAAGCATCCAACTCTTCCTACATCCTGCAGGGGGTGCTATAACTCTGATATATTTCGGTGATAAGGCGACTGAATGAGCCTGTAGAGAGTTTACACTTACTTGGCGGCATCTCTGAGATCAACGACACTCCGGGTTTTACCTAGACCGTCCTTAAAGTCCGTTTTGTTGGCGACGGTTAGCGTCCCATTTCTGGTGATGAAATCTGGAAAGCACCTCTGAAGGACTGATGGGGAAAGGAAAAGACTATAAGATTATGCACTCATTTAAAAAAATCTCTTTACTTTGCTTGTGACTTTTGAGTGATATTTCAATGCCAGTAGACCGCCCAGAAAACGCTGAGCAAAATGCCAGTGGACCGCCAGCTTTGTCATCAGCGGTCCACTGTCCTCTTGCCATCAGGGTGGCTACTGAGTTGCATTACTTTTACAGTTGGCACATAAATATACAGGAAACCATACTGTAATTACAGCTTTTTATTGTAAGTGTACAGAAGTACATCACTAATCTTGTGGTCAAAATACACAGCTGATTATTGTTATTCAATGTTACCTGGTTTAGGAAATTACTGTAAAACTAACAGCCAGTAATTTACTGTCATTTTATAGTGAACTATTTTTAACAATGTCCATTACCTTCATAGCTCCAGCCCTGAAACTAAACAAGCAAACTTCAGACATGAAAAATGTCCTGGCTAAAAACTGGAAAACAGAGAAAATTTGACTTTTTGCTGAGCTATTGCTTTAAGACGTTCACCAACTCACTCACAGGGTCTGCTAGGAACCAGCATGGAGGGACAGTCTTCATCCCTGAGCACCTGAGCGACAGACTGAGAGAGAAAGACACAAAAACAGATTTACCTAAGCTGCACTTATACTTGGTGCTCGATTCTCTTTCCAGACCAAAGCAGAAAATGATCCACACTATACTGTCAAAAGTATTTGCTTGTCTAACTTCACACACATAAGGTGACATCCCATTCTTAATCCATAGGGTTTAATATGATGTCGGCCCACCCTTTGCAGCTATAACAGCTTCAACTCTTCTGGGAAGGCTTTCCACACGGGTTAGGAGTGTGTTTCTGGGAATTTCTGACCGTTCTTCCAGAAGCACATTTGTGAGGTCAGACACTGATGTTGGACGAGAAGGCCTGGCACACAGTCTCCACTCTGATTCATCCCAAAGGTGTTCTATGGGGTTGAGGTCAGGACTCTGTGCAGGCCAGTCAAGTTCTTCCACACCTTTATGGACCTGCTTTGTGCACTGGTGTGCAGTCATGTTGGAGCAGGAAGGGGCCGTCCCCAAACTGTTCCCACAAAGTTGGGAGCATGAAATTGTCCAAAATCTCTTGGTGCTGAAGCTTTAAGAGTTCCTTTCACTGGAACTAAGGGGCCGAGCCCAACTCCTGAAAAACTACCCACACAATGATCCCCCCTCCACCAAACTTTACACTTGGAACAATACAGTCAGACAAGTACCGTCTCCTGGCAACCACCAAACCCAAACTCGTCCGTACCATCGCCGTCTTATAAACATCAGAGCATGAACTTCGTCTCCTCTGCAGACCAGTTTCTGCTCCGCCATGTTGAACGGTATAAACTCTCACTATGACGCGCCGCACATGCAAAACAGACTTAAACTTTCCGATAGGGAAAGTAATCAGATACAGGCACTTACACGGATATTATTCTTCTGTTTAACTGATTATTTACTGGATTACCCACCTCGATCAACTGGATAGAAATTGTATTCCGAAAGGCCTCAATCAGACTAGACTATTCCCACTGAAGTGTATATATATAGATGTATTCTATTCCGCTTGAGCTATTAGTCAGATTATTATTGGATTATCAGGCTGCATGTAAACATGGCTATTGTGTAACATAACTTCAGTGTTTCTATGTAAATTACGATGATTTTCTGTGGGAACAGCTGTTCAAAGCTGTGTTTGCTGGTCATGTACTGGCTGCGTTTTTGAGCTCAAAATAAGCTAAAATTGTCCCCGAAACATTTGGTAAAGTTTGGTAGTGTTATGATTGTTTTGGTAATGACAATGGAATGTTCAATCATTTATTTTAATGAAATAATCATAATTACGCTACAGAGTCACTCAAAGCAAAAGGATGTTAGTCTGAAGTCCAAGTCAGTAAAACGTCTGAAATGTGTTTTCAGCTCTGACTTCAGAAGAATAATCAAAATTAAAGCGATAAAAAAAAGTTTTTAAGAGGCCCTAAGATAACTGAGAAAGCCAACATGTGCATGTTTGTGACAGTGTGTGTGTGTGTGTGTGCGTCAGTCTAGCACTGCTCCTCTCCAGAAACACCAGAAACAGCTCGGCTCTGCAGCGTGGGAAGAGCAGAGAAGAAGCAGTGACTCGGTCGAAAAACATCGTCACGGTTTGCGTTATTAACGAACTGCATCACCACAGCGCTAACACTGACACACACAGTCGGTCACACCATCCCTGCACATTCCCACTACAGGGCGCTGACATCATCGTCACACGCACGCTTTTTCCACAGTTAGCACAGCTAAGTTTGCCGCTGTCTCTGGAACGTTGTGTCTGGACTTGCTTAATGACATTCCTCACAGCTCCTTCTGCTCCGCTCATCACCGGTGACTCGGCACAGTTTCCTCTTTTATTACTCTCTACAGTTTTTCACTCTTATAAATGATGGTGACAGAAATGTTTCTATTATTTTCAGCAGTGCAACACAAAAACCATGTTTTTTAGAACCATACTTGGAAGTGTAAAGAACCTTTTTAAAGAACAGCATGGCTGTAAATTCATCAATAGGAGAACAGCACAGCTAAAAACCCACCAATAAGAGAACAGCACAGTTATATATCCACCAGTAAGACAATAAAATCCCACCAACAGTAAAGGGGAACAGCTGGGAAACAGCATAGGAGAACAGTACAGTTAAAAAAGTACCAACAGGAGAACAGTACAGTTAAAAAAGTACCAACAGGAGAACAGTACAGTTAAAAATCCACCAATAAGAGAACAGTACAGTTAAAAAAGTACCAACAGGAGAACAGTACAGTTAAAAATCCACCAATAGGAGAACAGTACAGTTAAAAATCCACCAATAGGAGAACAGTACAGTTAAAAATCCACCAACAGGAGAACAGTACAGTTAAAAATCCACCAACAGGAGAACAGTACAGTTAAAAAAGTACCAACAGGAGAACAGTACAGTTAAAAATCCACCAATAGGAGAACAGTACAGTTAAAAAAGTACCAACAGGAGAACAGTACAGTTAAAAATCCACCAACAGGAGAACAGTACAGTTAAAAATCCACCAATAAGAGAACAGCAGAACTAAAAATTCAGCAATAGAAGAATAGAACAGTTAAAAATCCACAAATAAGAGAACATTTTTAGAGGAGGACGGGTTCCTCCTTTGAGTTTTGGTTCCTTCCCTTGCCACTGTCGCCATTGGTGACCCTAATGGGGGCTTTGGATCCAGATATTTTCTGGAACGCTGCTTTGTGAGAACACTTGGTGTAAAAAGTGCTATACAAATAAACTCTGACTTGACTTTCTCAGCGTGTACCTTTTTTGGATTGTCGAAGCCGGGTTTGCAGAACTGCCTGTAGTACTCCCAGTAGCTCCGGTTCCTGCTGTAGTTATACTGCATGTCTAAATATGTGGCAAATCTGTCTGGGCACTTGGATACACACAGCTGGGGAGAGGGGGAGAGAGAGAGAGAGAGAGAGAGAGAGAGAGAGAGAGAGAGAGAGAGAGAGAGAGAGAGAGAGAGACACGATGTGTTAGTGAATATCTATATATCAATTTTTCATTTTCATCCAGTCCATACGTGAGATTTACACACTACAGGAGTCCTTCACGTGAAATAAACACGCTGTGATCAGCGCTGAGCACGCGCGCCTACAGGAGAGGAGCTTATGTGCACTCTTTCCACTTTCATTGGTTGTGCTGCCAAGTGAGAGGGTTGCCAAGTTTGCCTGCCAAACTGAGCTAGTTTGACAATGCTGTCGTGGTAGAAATGGAAGTTTCAGCATCTGCTTGGTGACTTTTAAGCAAACTGTTTACATCACCTGGCAACCCTGCCTGCTGTAGAGAATGCTACAAGTACAGCAGGTTCTGTGAACCCCTTAAAAAGAAAAACAAAATTAACAAGCCAGAGATAAAGATATTGAAAACTGGAGTTTATGATCTTCAGGGATTAACACTTTACTCGACGCGCGTCTACACAACATCTTACATAAACGCGTCATAACATCTTAATAAATGTTTAAATCCACTTTCACAAATGTTTTATATGATATTAATATGGACTATGATATTAAAATGGACCGTCATTTTACTGAGATGCATTTTTCAAAACAAAAGTCCTCTTTTTATTTTGAAAAATGATACTATTTTCAGTAAAACACCTCATTTCTGGACATCCAAAACAAGAATGACCTTGCTTTATCCCTTTGGTCGTTAGGTGTTGTTATGAAAAGAAAACAGCGGCTGCAGCTCTAAAACCAGACCTAATATGTCTGTAACAAGCTTGAAGTTAAACATGGAATGGCTTTTAAAAGCTTCAAATGTGTGTGTTTAATCTAGAAGTGCCTGTTTCGAACTTTCCGTTCCACCTTAAACGCTGCAGCAGTTACATACGGTGCCTGAATGACCATTTAAGGAGGATCAGAAAATTTAAACTTCAGCCTCGCCAGAAAAGCTTCATGTGAATCACTGTTACCTGAGCACTAACAAGCTACTAGAAGCCTGTAGGGAGGCTAGAAGAAGTTAGCATTATCACTGAGGTGTTATTTTTCTCATTTCGAATTTAGGGCCCAAATTAATGGCCCTAATGACGGTCATCACTGTCAATATAGGATATGTCCGGTGAGGTGGTGGTGGTGTTAGTGTGGGCAGGTGTGTCCAGTCAATACAGAACTGCCCTACACTGTGAATGGTACAGTGACCCAGTGGCCCAAACTACTGAATAACATCAATCCAGTCATCGTGCCTCTGCATGAACAACACAGGCCTCATTTCATCTTCATGGATGACAAAGCTCCATCTCATCGAGGTCCCATCATTAGGGAACGGCTGCTGGAGACTGGGGTACCTCACATGGAGCGGCGTGCACTTTCTCCAGACCTCAATCCCATAGGAAACCTATGGGATCAGTGGAGTCGCCGCGTAGAGGCTCGTAACTCTGTACCTCAGAACCTCAATGACCTGAGGGCCGCCCTTCAAGACATTGGCATGTTTTGTTGGGGTTTACCCACCACTGTCATTGGCTTTTGTTTAAATAAATTGCTTGAGATTAGGAAATCACCGCTGCATGCTTCTACTTAAATGCTCTACTTTCATGATATTATATCACTGTAGCATGAACTTTTTACGTTTTCCATAAATTTCACCCGAAAGCCAAACCCCTAACTTTTTGTGAGTAGTGTATAGCATGATATATAACACCATATACATTACATAGCCACTGTCCAGAGAAAAACAAGCATCTCCAAAATAGTAACTTTACAGGAGAGGGCAAAAACGCCCTTTACTTTTAATGCAAGTTAATGTAAAGAGATTTTATTCTAATTGATCTTGGGTTTTTTTTTTTTTTTTAATTCCCAGGCCAACATTCCTTGGCCACACCCCCCCCCCCCCCCCTTTCCAGGGGACATATATATATATTTTTTTTTCTTTTTCATTTTGGTATTAACTCATCACTTATTAATGATCATACAGATATAAGGTGACGTAGCACCACAACCACCCAACAACCCTCCAAACGTGGGTAGTTATCAATCCTATGTAGGGGTTTTAACGCTTTCCTGATGAGTTTGGAGAGAGAAGTCAGCTCTCAATATACTGTAAAAATTGTGACCAGGTTTCCTTGAAGGAATTTTTTAAACTTGCTGGAAGTCTCTCCAGGTCGCAGTGATCCATGAGGAGGTGAAGCCAAAGCTTTACTGAAATTTTGGTTCTGTCCTTCCAGTTCAGCAGTATAAGTTTTTTGGCAATGGTAAGTGGTATGAATATAAAGGGTTTGAGGTGATTGGGTGCTTAAAGTGAGGAAAGGTCATTAAGGAGCGCTACAATGGGACATAAAGGGATGACAAGGCCCAATATCTCTGATAGCCTGTCCATGACCTCTGACCAAAACTGCTGGATCGGGGGACAGTTCCAGAAGGCATGATGGTAGTTACCTGTTAAAGCTGGACGATGCTGGCATTTATCACTGTGACTGAATCCCATACGGTGCAGTTTAGAGGCTGTAATATGTTCTGTGAAGGCTTTTATATTGAATTAGTTGGAGTTTTGAACTGTTGGACATAGAGAAGAAGTCACTGCATATATTTTGCCAGTTGACACTGCATGTTTCTTTTATATCTGAGGCCCATTTTTCAGTCGTGAGTGAGGTAGTGTTGTCCTTTGAGGCTAAAAGTTTATATATTTGTGATAACATGTTCTGAGGTTTAAGGGAGTGTAGTTATAAGGGGGGGGGGGGGGGGGACTGCAGAAATTTCCACTATTAACTGTTTTCCTTAGAACATCTTTGAGTTGTATATACTGAAATTGACAGCTATATGGTATATTGTATTTTTCTTTGATGTCATCAAAGGTCCTGAGCAGGCCATCAGAGAACAGCTGTGCCAGGCTGGTTATTCCTCTCTGTTTCCAGGCTGGGAATATAAAAGTTTTGTTATTTATTAAAAACATGGGGTTATTCCACAGAGGAGTATGACCGGAGGGAGAGTGGCTGTAGTTGAGAATTTTGTTTGAATTCCTCCACGCATTTAGGGTGGTGCTTATTGTTCTGTATTTATAAAATTTTGTTCTTTTTACAGTTTTGTCTATGAATGGAATACTATTAATGTCCAGTTCTTGAACTAAACTTTCCTCGATGTCTTGCCAGGGTTGGTTTGAACTCCTTGTCCAATGTCTAATGTAAAGCAATTGATGTGATAGAAAGTAGTGGTAGAAATTTGGGGCTCCAAGTCCTCCAAGATGTTTCGGTTTCTGGAGGGTAGCTAACTTAATTCGAGGCTTTTGGTGCCTCCAATAGAACTTCGTAACTGCATTGTAAAGAGAGGAGAACCAGCCTGACGGTCATAGAGAACAGATAACTGATTTTGGGAAGGATATTCGGCCTATTAAAGTTAATGGTAGTTTATTCCACCTTTCCAGATTTTCCTCTATTTCTTGCATTAAAGGTATGTGGTTAAGTTTATAGAAATCGTTTATGTTAGAAGAGATATGAATACCAAGACTGTGTGATATGTTCAGACGATATATCGTAGACCTCGTCATGCCAGTTGAATTTACTCTGAGGCAGAAACTCAGATTTGGATGAATTAATGGAAAAGCCAGACACCCTGCTATACTTATTTATCAGATCATGAACTGATGGAAGGGGCAGTGAAGGGTTAGTAACATATAGTAAAACATCATCTGCATACAGACTGATTTTATGGTGGTATGACTTTGACTGTATACCTGAGATTTTATCACACTGTCTGATAGAGGCAGCCAAGGGCTCAATAAAAAGACAAACAGTAAAGGTGATAAAGCGCATCCTTGTCGACATCCTCTTTGTAGCTGAAAAGGTCTGGATATATGTGTGTTTGTTGAGACTGAGGCAGAAGGTGAGTTGTATAGTGTTTTTATCCCGTTGGTAAAGTCTGGACCAAATCCAAAGCGTTTAAGAGAAGCAAAGAGAAAGGACCACTCTACCCTATCAAACGCCTTTTCAGCATCCAGAGATGCTGTTATACATGGTGATATATATGGACATCTTTCGCTGCTATACATATGAATTAGAGTGAATAACCTACGTTTGTTCTCTGAGGACTGTCTCCCTTTGATAAACCCAGTTTGATGTGCGCTTATGAGAGCAGGTATGACCGATTCCAATCTGACTGATCAAGCTTTACTTATTATCTTTATGTCTGAATTGATCAGTGAAATGGGACGGCAGCTGGAGCAATCGGTGGATGTTTTATTTGGTTTTAAGATAAGTGTGATAAGAGCCGTATTCATAGGACAGGGTATGGATGTATTTTTGAACATTTCTGAGATTACCTTCAAAAAGAGCGGTGAAATAAGAGGCCAGAACTGTTCGTAAAGTTCTGCTGGGTTAGGGTCAGGCCCTGGAGATTTATGATGAGGCATTAGAAAGAGGGCTTTGGTGATTTCTTCAGAGGAAAGAGGTCTGTCCATTGATTCTGATACAGATGTAGGTGATGTAGGTCGGGAGACGCTGCTCAGGAATGCTTCAGGTTCTTCCTTTGAGGCTTTCTCATCAGAAGTATAGAGACTAGAGTAAAACGACCTAAATACATCATTGATATCTAGGGGGTCCTGAATGATCCTACCAGAGGGATCTGAGATTGCTGTTATTACTGATTTGCTAAACATTTTCCAGTTTTATTTCCAAATTCAAATTGCTGTTGTCTAAGTTTGAGCACAGCCTGTTCGGTCTTTTTTGCAGTATATTATTGAGTTCATATTTAAGTTTCATGAGTTCTTTAATGATTTGATCAGTAGGTGTCTGAGAGGCCAGAAGGTCCCACCTCTTCCCCTCATCCTGCAGCGCTTTGTTCTTTTGCCAGGTCTTCCTTCTTCTTTTTAGAACAGTATGGAATGATTTTTCCTCTCATCACAACTTTTGCTGTTGCCCAAAGTGTGCAAGCTGTGATGTCAGGATGTTCATTAGTTTCAATAAAGGCGCCCATTCCATGATCTATGCGTGGGTTCAGGACTGTATTGAAGTCACCACCAATTATGAAAAATGAGTCAGAGAATTTAGACGTTTCTGAGAAGAGTGGATGAAAGAAAACAGGAGAATCTGTGTTTGGTCCATATATATTTACTAAAGTTAAGGTATCTTTCCCAATAGTGCCATTTGGCCAATCCATTTGGTGGTTAATCTCCGAGACTCTGCCTCTGTAAGGTGGTTTCTTTAATAAAACATGTGTCAGATTTTAAACTATTGAGATGGTTTAACATTTTTGGCACGGGAGCCGATTCCTCTTATATTCCATAAGATTATTATAAGGCATAGTACCATGATTGTAGAATAGCCATACAACACTGAGCTGGCATGTTATAACAATACATATAGACGGGGCGGTTATGTTTACAACAAGCAACAGAGAAAGGACGGACGAGTACAGAGACTACATTCAGAAACAGACATAAAAAACAGAACAGGCTGGGCATGGATGTGTGTGTGTGTGTGTGTGTGTGTGTGTGTGTGTGTTTAAATGGGCTGTAGGCTTGAGTTAGTGTGATGTACTGACGTTATAGAGGGGAAAAAAAAGGGGGGGGGGGGGGGGGGGGGACAGAACAAGCGCATAGAGGTGCATTTGGTATATGTTGGTTGCTGGATGGAGTCAGTCCATCCTCCTTTTCCATGATCCTTCTTCTTTCAGAGAGGCCACGGTGTGATCTGGGAGTCTCTGAAGAACTGGCCATTGACGTATAATTTGCCTACAACTAGTGAGACGCGTTTGCTGGCGAGTCTGTGCTCCTTCATAAGAGGATATCACACCTTGCGTCGCTCATTTATCTCCCGAGGAAATTGGTCATTGATACCAAAAGTTGTTCCTTTTAGTTCTCTTCCTTTGCTTTTTACAAGCTCCTTCTGTTTATAGAGTTCGAATTTAGCGATTATTGGTCTGGGTGGATTTTGTGAGCGGGCTCCGAGATGATTTTCACGGTTTCATTCGGCAGTTTCAGTTTCGTCTGCATAAAGTCTTTAATCAATAATTCTGGGTTATCCATTTCTGGGTTATCCACCTCGTGCATGCTCCCTCTGAGCGGTGGTTTCTAATTTTGGGGCTTTTCTATTGGTCCAATCATCATAAAACTTTAACACAATGTAAACAAGACCTGCCACGTTCAAATGACGCAGAAAAATGAAAATAGACAAAAATGGGTACACATGTTTTTCTTTGGACAGTGATGATGTATATCACTATACAATCTAATTTAATTTATGACATCATTTGAAAATACTTGTTGCCTTTTTCCATTGCATGTAAATTTCATGATAAGTGTATCAAACGAAGTGGCTCCAAATGACTTGGGAAAAGTCTGGTTCCTTTGACTTACATTAAAAGTCTTCTGCTGTAAAGTTACCATACTGGAGAGAAGGTTTTGTCCAAATAAATATATATATATATATATATATATATATATATATATATATATATATATATATATATGCTCTCATAACTCTGAGTGTGAGTCACGTACGATCCCGTGATAAGATGAAACTGATCATCACAAAGATGCAGAAAAAGATATAGAAACATCGTATTTGACACGTGGGCGAGTTTGTGGAGCCCAGAGGATTAAAACTGTACCTGAGTCGTAGGGCACTGCAGGTTGATGAGAACTGCTGGGTTGGCACAGTGTAAAATGTTGAAGTAGAACAATATGGCTTTATTTCTGCGTGAAGAGATGAAAAAGAATTTTTGATGAAACACAGACTGTTTCACATCTATTATTCACACACCCACAGCCACCAACACACACACCCACACACCAATATCTGACAGTACAAACTGCATTTCATTATCATACACTAGTGACATCTAACAAGTTCCACCATGCAAGAAGTGAGAAACAGATCACAAACATACTCGACATACTCGTGCGTCATGCACTCGTACAGCACTGTGCAAAAGTAAGAGACTCTTGAGTTTCAAGTCAAAACAGCCATTAAGAAACTCTTTCTCTTTTGCAGCATCAGGAAAAAACGTAAAACAACTCAGATTCCTCAAAAATTAAATCTCCTCTGCGCTGTGTTCAGTCAGCGGATCTCTTTCCCTTCATTCCAGCTTCCGTTCTTCTCAGGAGCCTCACTTTCAGCTCCTCAGAGAATCTGCAGACACGTCTCCAAAGCTCAGTATGAGAAGCTGGTTGATGATTTTCTGATCAAACCCATTCAGTGGTGCTGAGGTCTGGACTCTGGGGTGGTCAGTCCATCGTCCAGCTTCTTTGTTTGGTGTGTCCGTCTCCTTTTCTCAGGGAGGTTCTTCTTGATCAGCTACACGTCCTTTCAGACCCACAGCGCTGAGTGGTCTTCTCACAGTGGAAGGATGGACAGAAACACCTGTGGATGTTTTCAGATCTGAAGCAGCTTGATGTTCTCCTCTCTCTCAGAGATCAAAGCTTTCAGCGCTGTTTATCTGATAGGGGACAGTTTTGGGGTCTACCAGGTCTTCCAGGTGGTTGTTAGGAGGCACATAGTGTTGAACTCCAGTTTTAGAAACTCTTGGTTTTTCACTTTGACTTTGTCCTTTTTTTAAAAAGTGGATTATCCGATATCCAATCACCTCATAAATATATTCTGAAAAATGACTTGCACTTAACAGCTGCTTTGACTGGAAGTTAACTAAATGAAGGGTGGTCTCTGACTTATGTACACGCCCCCTTACACATAAACCACAGAATGTTGTACAGCGTATACTCACGCGTTTGGCGTCCCCTGCTGGCCACAGAACTGGCCGTAGCTGTCTGTGGGATAAACCACTTTTCGCGGGTCACCATGCATCCATGCTGAACATGCGTGAGAGAATAAAAGATCAGAGGACATTCGTTAATTCAGTCAGTCATTCGTTCATTTACAAATCCCTCATTTTGTATGAAAATCAAACTATGTTAAAGAAACGGTAGGAAACAACATCAAATTCAGTTTCCTCATGCTTACTCCAGATGTGCGTGATCAGCTGAGACATGTTTAGTGTCAAAACTTTGATTCTGCAGTTGTAAGTTGAAGCTAAGAGGCTATCATTGCTAAAAAACAACTGAAGTCAACAGTCACCCAAATTTTTTTGTGTAAATTTATCCCCACAATCTTTCTCAACACACTCAAACCGCATCATTATAACTTGTATAGTAAATACTGAATAAGTTAGCAGATACCAAATAATTTATAGTAAATACTGAATAATTCATAGTAGATACTGAATAATTCATAGTAGTTACTGAGTAATTCATAGTAGATACTGAATAATTCATAGTAAATACTGAATAAGTAACAATAGATACTGAAAAATGTGCAGTAAATACTGAATAATTAATAGTAAATACAGAATAATTCATAGTAAATACAGAATAATTCACAGTAAATACTGAATAAGTAACAATAGATACTGAATAATTCACAGTAAATACTGAAATTCACAGTAGATACTGAATAATTCATAGTAGATACTGAATAAGTAACAATAGATACTGAAAAATGTGCAGTAAATACTGAATAATTCATAGTAGATACTGAATAATTCATAGTAGATACTGAATAAGTAACAATAGATACTGAAAAATGTGCCGTAAATACTGAATAATTCACAGTAGATACTGCATAATTCATAGTAGATACTGAATAATTAATAGTAGATACTGAAAAATGTGCAGTAAATACTGAATACTTCATAGTAGATATTAGTAGATAGTCTTAATACTAATTAAATGACTAATTAAAGCGATTAAGGCTGTGATGCAGAAAAGAAATGTTCCTTTCGTGATGAAGTGCAGCAACAGCTCTGTTGAAGTCTCTTTATGGACGACCACAATACAGGAGCAGTGATCTCATCTCATCCCCTTCCGGAGTCACATGAGCTCATCAGCGCAGCTCAGCCTGATTCGGTCTGATCTACACTCGAGCAGGAGGGATGAATGGCTTCTTCAGACAAAAGAGGGAGAGAGACTTCCACGCACCCACTCTCCAACGGCCGGAAGATCTGCTCCATCAACTCCTCTTACTCGCACACTCCTCCTTGTACAGACAGCTGTGCTGAGGGGGACGAGACCACGAACCAACACACCTGTATCCTCTGCATTCACTGATGATGGACACTCATACATGCAGCTGCAATGAGTCTCTGAATCCACCACCTGCTCCTCCAGCGTTTCTTCTGCATTCAAGGGTACTATTAGGGGTTGCAGGTAACAGCCTCTACTCTTCTGCGAGGGTTTTACAGATGTCAGAACACTGCTGTGAAGATTTGATTGCATTCAGCCATAAGAGCACTAATTTTGTCAATAACCCGATGTAGAATACTTACAAAAATTTAGCTAGTGAAACGCTACAGATGTAAAAAAGATGGTTCTTCAAGGGTTCTTTAGTAAAGGCAAAGGTTCTATTTTGAAACATGAGTTTCCTGCTTAAGTGGTCCTGTGCATGGTAAAATGGTTCTTCAGACTGATGAATTGACTTTGTATAGCCCCAAAGGCATGACATGCTAACTAATGGCTAACAACAGAAAAACGCTTTTTGGTGCTATATTTTCAAAAAAAGGATCTAAACAGAACCATATACAACACATTCTCCCTCAATCTGAAGAACTAAGCAGTTGTACGTAGTTAGATAAAGTGCTGTAGTGCTCACGGCTAAGAAAGGAGACATGGCTAAAGGCAAACTTGCCTTCCCTGGCATCTTACTCATTGTTCCAGGTCGTCCCACAGATTTTGGCACTGTGGTTCAAATTTACGGTCACCTCAACCAAATTTCCAGGTAATTAAAACACCCCAGAACCTCACAGAGCCTCCAGTTGGAGCCACACCTTACTGAACGCTTCCTGAGGTCTACGATGAACATGACGCCGAGTATCATTCATATACAGGCAGAATTCATCTGACCAGCTAACACGTTTCCAGTCATGAACAGTCCAGTTTCTGTGTCTCTTCTTCCACTGTAACCCAGCAACTCTGAGCAGAAATGAGCAAAGGCCTTTTACGCGCCACTCTGCTCCATATGTTTGGCATGTGGTTCCCTGAGGAGAATTCTTTCAGAAATTAGTTGTGAAGAACCTGCACTGACTACTAAAAGCAATCCTTGCCTGTAAGCGATATTTTTTCCACAAGCTGTGAAACACGCCGACAGTCCCTGTCCGTAAGTTGTGTCTTTCAGCCACAATTCTGATGAGAATGTCCTGTAGACTGGGACTTTTGCAACTGCTGATTGA
>NC_051238.1:3209121-3211621 GCF_015220715.1 Pygocentrus nattereri | reverse complement strand
TTGTGACTCAGGGCCATATCCTGTTTACTGAAGTAGCCGAGTAGGAATATCAGCATCTTATACTGTCAACAACTTTATTTGATGTTAAATCAAATAAAGTCCAGTTCAGTCAGATTTCAGCAACGTTTATGGTTTCCTCTTTTTAGATCACGTCATGTGGAATAACTTCCCTCTGACTCACTTTCTTCTCTGACTGCTGTTTCTCTCCTCGTCCCTTCACTGTGTGAGCACCACTCACTCCAGTCTCAGAGCTCATCGTAATGCACAGATCTGATTGGCTGAGTAGAATCATGTGTGATATTTACAACGCATGCGATTGGTCTGTGAGTCTCCCAGGCCGATAAAGCCACCGTAAAGGCTAGAAAAGTTACGCCAATTAAAATAGGACCACCCCATTGAAATTAAATATTTCTCCATAGTGTATCAGTTAGAGGTCCAGGTCCGCATAGGACAGCGTCTGGGTCCGGACTCAGACCGTGATCCGCCTATTAGTGACCTCTGGTCTAGACATAAGATTAGAAATGAGCAGATCAGAGGGACAGTGAAGGTGGAGCAGTTTGGAGAGGCAAGGTTGAGATGGTTTGGACATGTGTTGAGGAGGAATAGTGGATATATTGGTCAAAGAATGTTGGAGATGGAGCTGCCGGGTAGAAGGAGAAGAGGTAGACCTCAGAGAAGGTTTATGGATGGAGTGAAGGTGGACATGGAGATGGTTGGTGTGAAAGTAGAGGAGGCAATGGATAGGGCAAGATGGAGGCAGATGATCCGCTGTGGTGACCCTTAAAGGGAGCAGCCGAAAGAAGAAGAAGAGGTCTAGACATATATGAATATCTCTAATATGTTCTATAATACTGCCCTAATAACTATCTGCAGTCTAATTTCTTCAAAAAGAATTAAAGGAATAAAGGGATCTCAACCGAAAGTAACAAAAAGGATAAAAAGGAATAAAACATGTGGAACAAAGGAAAAGGCCTTCACTTTATTGAGCTTTAAGTGGCAAGATGGACAACCACAATGCAAAGATCTCCAGGCTTCCCTTTTTCTATCTTTTTTGGGGTGATTTTTACACAATTCCGTATCATCTTAGGCCCCATTGTATCCAAACCCTGCACCTTTTTGGCAACCCTTAAAACCAAAAGCTCAGGATGTTCCATCCTCTCAAGGTCATCTTACACAGCTTCTGCACCAAAGTTCACATTGCTTTTTAAATCAATCATACAGAATTACAAGCACCACAGAAGAGCTCGTCTCCACAGTCATGTGTGAAGGCTGAGGCCGTATTTTGGAGAAAAAACACATTTTTCTTCAATTTTAACGGCAACAATCACTACATGACTATGAAATATATGATTTAAATGAGAAAGAAAATAAATGCCAAATAACTATTATAAAATGATATGCATTATTAATTATATTATATATAATTAAAGTTGTGGTCCCCAGGAGTCGTGTCACTGGCGTTACTGCGTACCAAAAAACTTATTTTGAAATAAAAGTCACACCGATGACGTCACTCGACCTCCTTTGACCTGTTTTCTGAGGATCTATGGAGAAAAGCTCATGGTGAGTCCACTGCGTCTCTCAGTTCTCAGAGATCTTCTCATTCAGCTCATGATCTCATATGAAGCTTCTAGCTGACGTCACTGGTGTGACCGACTTTATTCTGAGGTCACTGTGGAAAAATACAGGTGGATTAAAGTCCACATTTTAGTGGATGTTCAATGACTGACAGCGTGTGGTTTGATGCTCTGTAGCAGTTACTTAGCAAATTGCACTGTTCATTAAAAACGTCTCTGGTGTTTCCTTTATTATGTGGAGCACCAGTGAGGATCAGTAACACCAGTGACTCCTATGGAGAGACAGAACAGTGGACGTTTCTGTGGAACCACCCAGACACAGTGAATTAGGCTTATTGTCGATTGCTAACCTCACTAAAGCAAAGTGAAGTCTAGGGGGCATAAAGGTTCCTAGTCAGCCCCCATCCTGAACCATGCCCACCAAAATAAGATTCTGCCTACGCCACTGGTTTAAAACCATGTGGAGGTGTTCAGTGTCCCAAACAGACTTGATTAGGTGGTTTCTGATACTGCATGACTCACTGTTGTCTACAAAGACGAGCTGATGAGTGGACAAATTTCATTTTTCAAGATGCAGCTATGCAACATCCTTTCGTCCATTTTAATAGTTTACAACGTCAAACCAGAATAACTGTAGGTTTTTCCCCTGAGCTACAACGTGATCCACCGGCAGAGAGAGGACGAGGCCAGCGGAGTATCGAGGTCAGTGGGATAACCAGCCTGTCCACGAAGGCAACACGTCCTGCAATAACAGGGCCGGTCAGTCAATTAACATCTGACACCGTATGACATACTGGTTTCTATAAAAATCAACTTCATGGCTAAAAACTGCAGCAGCAGCCTGAAGCCTGAAACCACACAATCAAGTCTATTAGAGTTTCCTAAACAACTCCACATGGTTTGAGAGGAGTGTGTGATAAAAC
>NC_051238.1:3204121-3206621 GCF_015220715.1 Pygocentrus nattereri | reverse complement strand
GAACTAGATTTCTAGGTAAAATCACAGAATCCTCCTTCGCTGTAAAATCGTTATAACACACAGCTCTAACACAGTTTAACAGTAAATGGTCTTAAACGCTGGAGTTAATGTAGAACTGCTGATTCACCCTTTAACCCTGAAGTTCGGCGCAGACGGCTGGTCACCATAGCAACGCAGAGAGAGCGAGAAGACGGACATTGATCATTAGGAGATGAATGGACTTGTTTACATTTATAAATCACGACACGTTTAATCTGCAGCAGCTCGCGAAACTTAAGTCAGCTTCTCTTCCTCCTGTTCGAATTCTCCAGCTCCACCTTAAATGGTGCAGCGGGACAATCTGGCGCCTCAGGCACCAGTTAAGGTGGAACGGGACAATTCGAACCAGAAGCTGGAGGATGAGAAGCGACTTGAACCTCGCAAAAAGTTTCCCGAGATGTGAGAAAAGCGGCTACAGCTGAGCTGAAGGTTAGAGCAGAGTAAAGTAGGTCCGAGTTCGCGTTTATATTTTCAGCCTGAACTACAACATCAGCACATACTGAGACAGACTTACAGACAAGACGGTTTCGGCTCCCAAGGTGGTTTGATTTTTGCTGAAAGGACAAAACGGCTCTTCTTAACATTTCAGTTGGGACCCCTGAGTTAAGCCCGCTAGTAAGAGCTGCCTGTCTGCTCCAGCTGTCTGGGCTCAGTCATCACTGCACAGTTGCCACCAGACCGGTGAACGACCGCCTTCTGCGGTTCATTTTGCTCCAAGTCATGTTCATGGTGGAGGGGTACATGCAGTGCGCTATGAGGCAAAATAGTCCCCAAAGAAAACACATTTTTAAAAATGAAGGGACACTTTCACAGCACACTGGAGCTCCTAAACATCCCAGGCGCTGAGAATGCTCAGTGTTCAGGCTCTATAATAAAACCAGCCGCCTGGAGTGGAACTGAATGATCTGACTGGCTGGAAGCTCCTCAGCATCTCCAGCTCTCTGCACAGTTAGACTGGCATCATGTGACGAAGTGTGGGTTTGAAAGCCGTATGGCTGGACGAGACGATGAAAGGAAGGAAGACAGATTGTACAACAGTAGGAGGGAAGGGAAAAAAAAACGATTTCAACACAGACCAGCCTGACGCTCATTTCTGGGAAAGTTCACGCCTGGCTCAGACTGGTCAGGCAGGAGTTACGGTCCTGATCCGTTTTCTCGTCTCTTCTTACTCAAGTTCGTGTCTTTGAAGCGACAGTTCAGCTGTGAATCAAGTTTATGAAATATTCCCCTTTCTTTCTCCAAACATAGTCGATCAGCCAAGATGCTGGTCTATACATAACATGCCATTATCCCTAAAACAGTGGCTGCTCCTGTTTATTGCTATGTAGTATGTTAAACAGGGAGTGCGCATACATGCTCTCAATAATCCGATCATAATCGGATTTCTGCAGTTATCTGATTATTCAAATGGTCATGTAAACACCATACTCTGATCTAGAACTCTGATCTAGAACTCTGATCTAGAACTCCATTAAAGAGGCTGGACTTCAGCTCAGTAGTCAGATTCCTCAGTGCTGTAAACTCGTACTCTGATTTCTGATCAGAGATCAGACGCAGCAAAACACTTCCGGAGCGGCGCTGAAACCAAACACCAAAGAAAGGATTTAAATATTCTTCATTTTCTAAAGGATGTATGTTTATATTTTCAGGTGGCGCAATGTTTAAAAAAGAAGCCGCGGTGTGAAGTTTGAGTTTTACGTTACGTTTACGTCACGTCTGAATCTGCGAGGTCACTGGCTGGTTGCCAAGCAGAAATCCGATTACTGTCTGACTCCCGTAGACCCGGAGTTTTCCTATAATCTTGATCGGATTATTGACAGATAATCAGATTTTCCGCAATTATCTGATTATTAAATTCATGTAAACGCACTCAGTGCCAGAAATCAAGTCTTTTAGAGATTATTTAGGCGATTACACTGATTTTGCTCAATTTCAGCATAAATCAAATGACTAAGATGTAAACATTCAGAGTCCGAACTGTTCACAGTGGTTTTGATGGGAACCAGACATCCACCTCTAAAAGCTCCCTCACAGAAAGTTCCTACATGAAATGGTTATGAACATGTTGTTCTACGATAATTCTGTGATTTGATTTTTGCCTAAAGACTTAATATCCCTTCTTGGTGCAGAGGTACAGAAACAGAAGAGTCCCTGAAGAAAATTTATTTTTAGATTTTCCACTATTTTCCCATCATCAACATTCCATATAAACTCAGAAGACTCGTGTAGGTTCTCTGGTGGTTCTGGATGGTAAATAAAGTGTCTATATCTGTGTTGTAGTCATGGCGACGCCTGGTTCCCATCACCACCACTGTAAAGACATCCGAGTCTCGACAAACAGCCATTTTACACCAAACCACGTAATGAGTGAATTATGCATTAATGTTTAAAGCACTTCTTGTAAGTCGCTCTGGATAAGAGCATCTGCTAAATGCTGTATATGTAATGTAAATGTTTAAAT